>NC_091352.1:1843277-1848277 GCF_038502225.1 Cherax quadricarinatus | reverse complement strand
GTCATCCTCCTTTGTACATTTTCCAGAGAATTTATATCCATTCTGTAATACGGTGACCAAAACTGTGCAGCATAATCTAAATGAGGCCTAACCAAGGATGTATAGAGTTGAAGAACAACCTGAGGACTCCTATTATTTATGCTTCTTGATATGAAGCCAAGGATTCTATTAGCTTTATTGCGAACACTTATGCACTGTTGTCTTGGTTTCAGATTACTGCTAACCAGAACTCCTAAATCTTTTTCGCAATCCGTAATATTAAGATCTACATTATTTAGTTTATATGTGGCATGGTTATTGTCCTGTCCAACATTTAGAACTTTGCATTTGTCTATATTAAACTGCATCTGCCACTTCTCCGACCACTGCATCAGTCTATTCAAATCTTCCTGGAGTGCTCGAATGTCCTCGTCAGAATGAATTCGACGGCCTATTTTGGTGTCATCGGCAAACTTGCCGATGTCGCTCTTTATGCCCTCATCTATGTCGTTTATGTAGATTGTGAACAGCAGGGGGCCCAACACTGACCCCTGTGGAACACCGCTCGTGACACTTCCCCACTCTGATTTCTCCCCATTTATGCAAACTCTCTGCTGCCTATTTGTCAACCATGCCTCTATCCAGGAAAAAATTTCTCCTCCTATTCCATGTGCTTTAATTTTCCTCAATAGTCTCTGATGTGGGACCCTGTCAAAAGCCTTACTGAAGTCCATATACACAATATCATATTCATTACCATGATCTACCTCCTCAAATACCTTAGTGAAAAAAGTTAATAAATTCGTAAGGCAGGAACGCCCCTTTGTAAAACCATGCTGAGATTCGTTGATTAATTTATGCTTTTCAAGATGGCTACGAACTGCCTCGGCAATTATTGATTCCATAAATTTTCCCACTATGGAGGTTAGGCTTATTGGTCTATAGTTCGAAGCTAAGGACCTGTCACCTGTTTTGAAAATAGGTATCACATTTGCCATTTTCCACTTATCTGGCACCATGCCAGTTTGTAGTGATATGTTGAAAAGATTAGCCAAAGGTGTGCTAAGCTCCTCTTTACATTCCTTTAGAACCCTTGCATACAGTTCATCAGGGCCTGGGGATTTGTTAGGTTTTAATTTATCTATTTGCCTAAGGACCATGTCACTTGTGACCCTAATAGTGCACAGTTTATTATCGTCCTGTTCTACATAATTTATCATTACTGGAATATCGCTGGTATCCTCCTGTGTAAAAACTGAGAGGAAGTATGTGTTAAAAATTCTACACATTTCCTTATCACTGTCAGTGAGCTGACCCGAGGAACTTTTGAGTGGGCCTATCTTGTCCCTGATCTTACTTCTGTATACCTGAAAGAATCCTTTTGGGTTAGTCTTCGATTCTTTTGCAACTTTAACCTCATAATCTCTTTTTGCTTTTCTAATTCCCTTTTTTATTTCTCTCTTTAACTGAATATATCGATTTCTTAATTGCCCCTCTCCTCTTTTGATTTGCCTATATATGCCTCTCTTTTGACCAATCAGATATTTTAATCTATTGTTCATCCATTTAGGATCATTTTTGTTTGACCTGATTTCCCTATTTGGAACATAATTTGACTGAGCAGCTAGAACTATGCCCTGGAAAGCATCATATCGGCAACCATCACCACCTACCTGACCCTTAGTCAGGTCATTCCAGTTCAGCCCACCTAAGTAATTTTTCAGTACTATGAAATCAGCCAAGCGAAAGTCAGGGACGGAGACTTGATTGCCATTATTAGGGGAATTCCATGATATATTAAAACTGAGTGATTTGTGATCACTCTCCCCAAGCTCATCATTAACCTCAAGATTATTAATTAGTGTTTCCCTACTGGCAAGAACCAAGTCAAGGAGGTTATTTCCCCTAGTTGGCTCTGTCACAAACTGTTTTAAAAAAAATCCTGGATCGTATCAAGAAAGTCACCCGACTCTAAATTTCCTGTCAAATTGCTCCAGTCAATCTGTCTATAGTTGAAATCTCCCATTAGCACAACATTTTCGTATGTAGATGCCTTACGAATTTCGTCCCATAGAAGTTTACTGCACTCCCTATCAAGATTTGAGGCCCTGTAAATCACACCCAAAATTAGTTTTTCTCGGCCCTCGAGAAGCTGTAACCAAACAGATTCAGTGGCTGACGCTTCTAATTTAATATCTTGTCTAACACAACAATTTAAATTGTCTCTGACATACATCGCTACTCCACCACCTTTCCTGTTGACCCTGTCAGTGTGGAATAATATATATATATATATATATATATATATATATATATATATATATATATATATATATATATATATATATATATATATATACATATATATATATATTATTTATTATTATCACACTGGCCGATTCCCACCAAGGCAGGGTGGCCCGAAAAAGAAAAACTTTCACCATCATTCACTCCATCACTGTCTTGCCAGAAGGGTGCTTTACACTACAGTTTTTAAACTGCAACATTAACACCCCTCCTTCAGAGTGCAGGCACTGTACTTCCCATCTCCAGGACTCAAGTCCGGCCTGCCGGTTTCCCTGAACCCCTTCATAAATGTTACTTTGCTCACACTCCAACAGCACGTCAAGTATTAAAAACCATTTGTCTCCATTCACTCCTATCAAACACGCTCATGCATGCCTGCTAGAAGTCCAAGCCCCTCGCACACAAAACCTCCTTTACCCCCTCCCTCCAACCTTTCCTAGGCCGACCCCTACCCCGCCTTCCTTCCACTACAGACTGATACACTCTTGAAGTCATTCTGTTTCGCTCCATTCTCTCTACATGTCCGAACCACCTCAACAACCCTTCCTCAGCCCTCTGGACAACAGTTTTGGTAATCCCGCACCTCCTCCTAACTTCCAAACTACGAATTCTCTGCATTATATTCACACCACACATTGCCCTCAGACATGACATCTCCACTGCCTCCAGCCTTCTCCTCGCTGTAACATTCATCACCCATGCTTCACACCCATATAAGAGCGTTGGTAAAACTATACTCTCATACATTCCCCTCTTTGCCTCCAAGGACAAAGTTCTTTGTCTCCACAGACTCCTAAGTGCACCACTCACCCTTTTCCCCTCATCAATTCTATGATTCACCTCATCTTTCATAGACCCATCCGCTGACACGTCCACTCCCAAATATCTGAATACATTCACCTCCTCCATACTCTCTCCCTCCAATCTGATATCCAATCTTTCATCACCTAATCTTTTTGTTATCCTCATAACCTTACTCTTTCCTGTATATATATAAATATATATATATATATATATATATATATATATATATATATATATATATATATATATATATATATATATATATATATATATATATATATATATATATATATATATATATATATATATATATATATATATATATATATATATATATATATATATATATATATCAGGTGTTATTAACAGAATAGTTAATTAACAAACTGGCTGTGAAAATAAATGAAGCTGGGGATAACTTTCTGATGAATTAGTATTACTGTGACGTGAGTGTACCGGAAAGTTGAGTGAGTGTATGTGGAGTGAATATTGTGTGTGTACGAGTGTGTGTACTCACCTAATTGTGGATACAGGGGTCGAGACTCAGCTCCAGGCCCCGCCTCTTCACTGCTCGCTACTAGGCCCACTCTCCCTGCTCCATGAGCTTTATCATACCTCTTCTTAAAACTATGTATGGTTCCTTCCTCCACTCCCTCACTTGCTAGGCTATTCTACTGCCTGACTACTCTGTGACTGAAGAAATACTTCCTAACATCCCTGTGACTTATCTGAGTCTTCAACTTCCAGTTGTGACCTCTTATTTCTGTGTCACATCTCTGGAACATTCTGTTCCTATCCACCTTGTCAGTTCCTCTCAGTATTTTATATGTCGTTATCATGTCCCTCCTGCCTCTAGTGTTGCCAGGTTCGGTTCCCTTAACCTCTCCTCCTAGGGCATGCCCCTTAGCTCCAGGACTAGTCTTGTTGCAAACCTTTGCACTTTCTCTAATATCTCAACGTGCTTGACCAGGTGTGGGTTCCATACTGGTGCTGCATACTCCAATATTGGCCTGACGAACACGGTGTATAGAGTCTTAAGCGATTCTTTGTTAATTTGTTTAAACGCTATTCTTAGGTTTGCCAGGCGCCCATATGCTACAGCTGTTGTTTGGGTGATGTGCGCCTCAGGAGATGTGTTCGGTATTATACTCACTCCAAGATCCTTAATTTGAGTGAGGTTTGCAGTCTTTGGCCCCCCTAGCCTGTACTCTATCTGCGGTCTTCTTTGACTTTCCCCAATCTTCATGACTTTGCACTTGGTGGGGTTAAACTCCATGAGTGAGTTGTTGGACCAGGCTCGCAGCCTGTCCAGATATCTTTGTAGTCCTGCTGGTCCTTATCCAGGTGTGTGTGTGTGTGTGTGTGTGTGTACTCACCTAATGTGTGTGTGTGTCGGTAAGAATTCCTAGAACTAGCAATATTCTGTTAATTTCCCACACTCCCAGTACGCCTCAGTACACATTCCCGGCAGTACCACCAGGTAGCACTACCAGGAAGGGAAGTAGCACTACCAGGAAGGGAAGTAGCACTACCAGGAAGGGAAGTAGCACTACCAGGAAGGGAAGTAGCACTACCAGGAAGGGAAGTAGCACTACCAGGAAGGGAAGTAGCACCACCAGGAAGGGAAGTAGCACTACCAAGAAAGTGAAGTAGCACTACCAGGAAGGGAAGTAGCACTACCAGGAAGGGAAATAGCTCCGACAGGTAGCACCACCAGGAAGGGAAGTAGCACCACCAGGAAGGGAAGTAGAACCACCAGGAAGGGAAGTAGCACTACCAGGAAGGGAAGTAGCACTACCAGGAAGGGAAGTAGCACTACCAGGAAGGGAAGTAGCACCACCAGGAAGGGAAGTAGCACCACCAGGAAGGGAAGTAGCACCACCAGGATGGGAAGTAGCACCACCAGGAAG